>NC_138215.1:12020037-12055037 GCF_964194415.1 Vipera berus | reverse complement strand
GGTCCTAAAACATCCTTGTTACTCCCGGACCAAGTTGCTACCTGACATATTGGAGATATGATGCTTCTTCTCTTGTTACAATGTTTGAAATTCCTCAGTGGGTTAGGACGCTGAGCTTGTTGATCAGAAGGTCGGCAGTTTGGCGGGTCAAATCCCGAGTGCTGCGTAACAGAGTGAGCGCCTGTTACTCGTCCCAGCTTCTGCCAACCTAGCAGTTCGAAAGCACGTAAAAATGCAAGTAGAAAAATAGGGACCACTCTGGTGGGAAGGTAACAGCGTTCCGTGCACCTTTGGCGTCCAGTCATGCCGGCCACATGACCACGGAGACGTCCTTGGACAAGCGCTGGCTCTTCGGCTTTGAAACGGAAACGACTAGCACGACTAGCACGCATGTGCGGGGGAACCTTTACCTTTACCTTTAAATATTTTGAAAGGAAGTTCTTAAAACTTGGAATACTGTAGTAATAACACAATTGCAGGGACGCAGTGGCTTAGTGGGTTAGGACACTGAGCTTGTCGATCAGAAGGTCGGCAGTTTGGCGGGTCGAATCCCGAGTGCCGAACTGCCAACCCAGTAGTTCGAAAGCACGTAAAAATGCAAGTAGAAAAATAGGGACCACTACGGTGGGAAGGTAACAGTGTTCCGTGCGCCTTTGGCGTCTAGTCATGCTGGCCACATGACCACGGAGACGTCCTCGGACAAGCGCTGGCTCTTCGGCTTTGAAACGGAGATGAGCACCAGCCCCTAGAGTCAGAAACGATTAGCACGCATGTGCGGGGGAACCTTTACCTTTACTAACACTGAGGACTGGGACGTGCAAACAGGTTCCCCCCTAACCCCAAATGTCGTTCAAGCATTAAGCCAAAGATTGGGGCCCATCCTCATTTAGAGAGCCAGCGCACCCCATGAATGGTGTTGGACCTCACTGTGAGTTTCTGTTCAGCCATATGAGCCCTAGCGCCTGGCCCACAGCTAATTAATATCAGATTCATCTATTTTGTAGGACTGCTGTTAAGTCGGGCTTCACAAACCTCGTGGGCTGTCTCATAAATGAATCAAATGATTTCGCTGGGGACATGGATATCTGAAAGGTGCTTTTGAAAATGCAACTGGACAACTATGATCTGGATTACTGAGAATGTCCATAGACCTTGGGGATATGGATGGTTTTAAAAAAAATACACCACTTACTTTTAGTAAATTAAACTTTTACACTTGATGTCTCTGAGAAGAGTCTCTGGTATTTGAGGTATTGCAGCTGCTCCCCAGACTTTTTCAGGCTAGCACAGAGCAAAGTGCCCAGAGACATTTTGTACCATTCCCACGTGGGGGCTTGTGACCCCCTTCTAAATTGCTTATGGCACCCCAGGAATCCTGAGCCATCATTTGAGAATCCCTTAGCTTAAGCCCTAAAAAGGTATCTTTTTCACATCCACTGCAAACCTGGCCATTCCAATTTGTAAACCATGATTTATAGTTTAGCTGATTGTGTGAAACCAGCCTATTATGGCTTATTCAGTAAGCTGTGTGAATAAACCATAATTTATATGATTAGTCTCAGCCAGCCAATATGTTGGGAAAGAAATTACATGGTAGAAAAAAAGTTCACCTTAAATTCTTTGGATGAAGAACAAAACTATAAGAGTGGCTCCTGCATTGCTCTTAAATAATAATTTGTTGACTAAGCCCCCATGGGCTGAGTTCACACAACATTAAGTCATAAATCATGGCTTGTGAATTACAGGGGCTTGCTTTGTAAAACATGCTGAGTCAAAACCAAGCTAATCATATTTTGGCTTAGCGTGTTGTGTGATGTGATTCCTAATTCAGAGCAGAATAAGGTTACACGCTTTATGTAAACGTATCTTGCGATGCTTGTCAGTCAGTGTGAGAGCTTTTTTTAAAATTTCTGCTAAGGATTTGCCTCATTTCCAGAACAAGCACTGAAGGAGAAAGCATAATGTACTTTTATCTCTGATTGATGGTGACATCAGGAAGAAACTGTTTAAATTTCTACCCTTGAATTGCTGCATGGGGTTTGGCCTGAATCTGCAGCAGTAAGCATTTACCTGCCCGGGCAGTTGGGATGTTCCTGAGCAGATTCAGCCCTTTTACAAAGGAAAACAAAACCAGTTAGTTTTGAAGAAGTTTGGGTACAGCCAGTTACAGAATTGAGAATCTCAGCGTGAGGTGTCTTGGTGTCACAGCGTGCTGTTTAAAAAAAAAGAGAATCTTTCATGAACGAGAGCGAATATAGGTGTCCCAGGATAACCTTGCAGGATCCAATCAGTCAACGGGACTCATTACTGGTGTGTGCTGGTCTCTCTGCTAGAGAGACGTTCCCGGAGGATGGGCTACAGCAGAGGTCCCCAATCTTTTGGGCGCCAGGGACCGGTTCCTTGGAGAGAGGTTTTTCTGCGGACCGGAGGGTGCGTGGTTTTGTGTGCTGCCTGCATCCCGCGGATGAGGCTTTGCTTGTTTGCATGAACCAGTTGCTGGCATGCCTTGGCCCAGTACTGGTCCATGGACCCGGGGTTGGGGAATCCCTGGGCTACAGCACGAGTCCAAAAAGTTCAGAAGACAAAACCACCGGTCCCGGTTGGATCCTTCAAATCAGTCTTTTGTACAAATAAGACTCATAATGCAAACCTCCAATATCTAAAAAAAAAAAGAAGAGCTACTGTATTTGTAAGCCTTCCAGACATCGCAGGTGTGCCTGACAGCATAAGAAAAACATTGGGCAAAAGAAATGCAGGACAGGTAATAACTTTCTGAAAATAAAATGTGGAAGAATATGGGGACAAACTAGAGGTTGCAAGGATTGCGGAAGTAAAAACTGTCAAAGGAAGATGCAGTTAAAGAACATAAGATAGGCAGGTGTGTGTGTGTGTGTGTGTGTGTGTGTGTGTGTGTGTGTTTACTGAAACAGCCGTAAAAGAGATTTGGGGAAGATCACGAAGGTGAAAGTTAGCCACAGCCTGCTCATGTTGTGCTTCATGAACACAGGGAATGAATGGATAAAGAGGTTTTAGATCTGCCCTGAAGAAGGTTGCAACCCAGCTAGCAAAGCATTTTCTCACCTGTGACGTAGCTCGGTACGGAAGTCATTTCCTCAATTGTTGCTTGCTCAGCTTCTGTAACCAAGAACTGATCGGACGATAAATTCAAGGCCCTTAAATGAATTAAGTGGTCTTTGCCCCGGCTGATAATTCTGGAATGAAATATATTCTGAATGGGGAGGAAGGAAGAAATGGTTTCTGTGGTACCTGGTATTTAGTAATTAGATGAAAGGGAGTTTTTAAGTTTCCCTAATCCTAGCTTTGCACCTGCTCTCCATTTAGTGACTGGGTTTCATTCCAATGACCAGGTCATTAAGTGAATGAACGTATGACAGAGAAGGGGAGAGGGAGAGAGAGAGAGAGCAACGCATGGTGTGAAGATCCCTGGTTGCTACCATCTCATTCTGATAGTGTTCTCTCGTACAGCTATGCCAGCATTAATTGTCACTCCCGGTATGTTGTTGTTAGGTGCATGAAATTTGGTTGTAAGCATGTTAGTCAGAAAATGAGATTATTATTACTGTATTTACAAAGGGTTGCTGAACGAAGTAGGTGGGTGTACAGTTGGAGGTGACTTTCCTGGACCTTCCTCCAAAGGGACTGGAAACATCAGAGGTCTTAGGAAATGATATAAAGACAACTTGGACCGCTTGAGATGAATTCTAGCTTTGGGAGTGGCGATATAAAAAGCCCCACATTGTTCCGAGAAGCTTTAAATCCGGACAGTTCATCTGGTGAGGAGGCCTGTATGAAAATTCTGTATTCGGAGTGCCTTAAGGAGGTGGTAGAGCAACAAATGTAATTTTTTTTTAGCCAGATATTGGAGAAATGGTGAAGCCTTAGTGCAATTTTGAAGCCTGGTAGTTTTCACTCCGCCCCATCTTTAAATATGGATAGCTTTAAGGGAGTAGCTCCTGCACAATAGAGGCAGTATATGTGTGTATGTGTGTGCCATAATGCTGATCATCCGATTTCTGAAAAAGGAGTAAAGTGATAATTAGAAGCTGGTCCGAATCCAGCTTTCTTGACACAAAGCTGCAAATTCTTAGGCAATGCTTCCCTTGTTAGCTTGCTATCCTCGCTGCAAGATAACGCTGCAAGATAACGTTTCTGTTTCCATTGTTCCTTGGCTGTTTATTTAAGGGACAGGAAGGTTGCCTAATTAAGGGACAGGAGTGGGCTTGTGTTTGGAGAGTAAATATCAAAATGACACAAACATACTTGGCTTACTGAAGCAGGAAGGGAAGAGGAGGGAAATAAAGCGATGATGCCCTTCAGCCTCCTCCAGTCTGGCATGTTTGAGCCTTGGTGGAGCAGTGGGCTAATGCCTCCTTAAGTAACACCAGCTGCCTGCAATTAGTGCAGGTTCGTGTCCCACCAGGCTCAAGGTTGACTCAGCCTTCCATCCTTCCAAGGTAGGTAAAATGAGGACCCAGATTGTTGGGGGCAATTAAGCTGACTTTGTAATAATGCCGCTGGGGGTGTGTGTGAAAGCCCTAATAATTAGCAGGCATATACATAGAATGAAGGCTACTGCTAAGCTTGTAAGCCGCCCTGAGTCTTCGGAGAAGGGCGGGATATAAATGGAATTAAAATAAAATAAAATAAAATAAATGTTTCCTCCTGGATTGCAGCGTTCCATGATCCATAGCTGTTGACCATTTCTCTGGCTCGAGAGATGGGAAGTGGAGAATTGCTTAGTTGCATCCAATGCAGCTGAAGGGGAAAGTTAATAGAGGTACTCCTCAACTTATAACCATCTGTTTAGTGCCCGTTCAAAACGACCTAAAACAGCACTGGAAAAGGTGACTGATGAGCAGACCTCACACTGATGACCATCGCAGCATCCCCACAGTCGTGCAATTAAAAAAATTGGGTTGCTTGGCAACTGGCACGTACAAGGAGTCCTGGACCACTCCTGAGGCCAAAATTTCCCTTGTTAAGTGAGACATTTGTTAAATGAATTTTGCCCCCTTGCCTGGCCTTTCTTGCCTCGGTTGTTAAGTGAATAACTTTCAATTGATGAGTTGGTAACCCCGGTTGTTTAATAATAATAATAATAATAATAATAATAATAATAATAATAATAATAATAATAATAATAATAATAATAATAATAATAATAATAGTAGTAGTAATAATAATAATAATAATAATAATAATAATAATAATAATAATAATAATAACAATGACGACGATGATGATGATGGAAGGGACCTTGGAGGTCTTCTAGTCCAATCCCCTCTCAGTCAGGAAACCCTATACCATTTCAGACAAATGGCTGTCCAGTCTCTTCTTAAAAACTTCCAGTGTTGGAGCATTCACCGCTTCTGGAGGCAGGCTGTAAAATCAGTGGTGACTCCTTTAACAACCATCCTGCTTAGTAACAGAAATTTCTGGTCCCCACTGTGGTTGTAAATCAAGAGCTACCTGTACAGAAGAAGGACCCGAAGGCTAAAACTTGATTCCATTTCTTTCTTTTTTTATATAAATATTTTATGAATCTTCTAGTTTTACAATCAGATACTTAACAGGCAATGTGTCATCTGGGTCCGTTACTAATTCAGTGGTATGTATTAACTTCTTCAGGCAAGATCCAAAATTCTTCTGGTAGTGCCTGTTTTCCCACACTAGGCAAATACAATTCTTTAAATATACAACTGAATATGAACATCTTTGTTACATTTTTCTCATAATATCAACAATGTCAGTTTTAGATAACTTTTCTAACCAAAACATATCTTAATTGCATTTGCACTTAATATCCATATGTTCAATCGGTATCCTGTTTTTGCTTTTCTTTTTTTTTTAAAAATAATAATTTCCCATCAGTGTTCAGAATGTCTCTATTGTTTATCATTTCAAAGTAAGTTATATTTGGGTAGCCAAAAGCTTCCCCTATTCAAACGTCTTAGCATTTTCCTGTTTCCCTTCTCATACCAAAATCTAATACTCTAATTACAATTATTATCTTTCTAGTTACGATAGTGTTTCCATTTCTAGCAATTATCTATTCTCCACCATATTCAAACATCTAGTTTAATAATATAATACCCCGTCCAATGGATCAAAACCTCTTATTTTCTTCAGTCTTACTCTAGCTTTCTTCCTTTGCCAAGTCAATGCCGTTGAACCATCAATTAATTTTTCCTCTGTTTTTGTCTATATTGTTTGGAAACTACCTGTATAGAAGAAGGAACTCCCCCCAAAGGCCAAAACTTGATTCCGTGCCAATGTCTCCTCTGACATTTCTGTATAATGCTGAGGTCTCTACAAGAAAAATCCAAGTACTGTTGACAGCTCAGACAATAGGGGATAAATAGGGTCATGTTTTTTGACTGTCTGGGGCAAGAATCCTCCCTCTTAATCCTCTGATCACATTGTACCTGTCAGATGCAATCAACTTTGCCAGCATCTGTGCAGTGCGAGCTGGTCATTCAGTTTTCCGGCCTTTAACAACTTCCTACCTTTGCATTGCTTCAGAGGAGCTTGAAGATTAATATACAATTGAAATCAGAGGTTGCTCTAGAACTAAGGAGAAACTTCCTGACAGTTAGAACAATTAACCAGTGGGACAGCCTGCCTCCAGAAGTTGTGAACACTCCAACACTGGAAATTTTTAAGAAGAAGCATTTGTTGTTCTTTTGGGGAATTGATGCATGAAGCTGGAAAAAAGGTCACAGAGCTTTGTTTTGATTGATTGATCGATCGATCGATCATATCTCACTGTTCAAGGTGTCTCTAGTTTTATGTACGATAACTGCAGGGAGATTATTACATGCACAAAGGTGGAAAGATTCAACATTACCCACCACGGTGGAATGGTTGGCGAAGATGAAGGGAGTTGCAGAGAAGGCTAAATTGGCTTCTTTGATCAAAGACAGTATCAATATTTATCGCTGACTGGAAATCCCTTATAAATCTTTTGCATGAAACAGAAAGAAATAAACTTATGATTTATGGTTTGGATGTTTAGACAGAATCTGTACACTGTCTAAAACCATCCTGGCTATTTTTAGTAAGCTTCAGTTAGCACAAATGAGGCATCCTAGTGTTACAGTTTTTGTATCAAGCTACCTCAAACCTGCTAACTTAAAGAAGGCATACAAAATTGAGGACTTGTTAATCCCATGGAATTGAAATTTCAATCTTCAAACTAGCTGCATTCATAAACCTGTGGCCGTTATAACACCTCATGGTCAGCTGTGGTCACGTGATCTGGATTTTGGACACTCCCTGTTAGTTTCCCAGAAAATCAATGCTTGTTTTTGCCCCACTGTGATCATTTTGTTTATCTCTTTAGGTAAGTAAATATTTACCAAAGGATGAACCACCAAACATTGTCTAGTAGATTATAAAAAGAAGTGAGTTAGGTTGTAACCGTAGAATAAGATACAAATTTATAACTGTACTTATCACTGCCAAAGGTTGCTAGCTAACAGTGTGCAGAAAAAGCAGCCAAATAGTGGGGCTAAAACCTACAAAGAACAGTTACAGGAGCGCCCACGATTTCTGGAGGCAAAGCTGTTCCACTGGTTGACTGTCCTCACTGTCAGGAAGTTTCTCCTTAATTCCATGTTGCTTCTCTCTTTGATCAACTTCCAACCATTGTTTCCCATCCTTCCCTCTGGTGCTCTGGTGAACAACCTGGCCCCCTCTGCCTTGTGGCAGCCCCTCAGATACTGGAACACTGCTATCATGTCTCCCCTATTTCTTCTTTTCTTTAGACTAGCCAAACCCAAGTCCCGCAGCCGTTCTTCGTATGTTTTAGCCTCCAGGCCTCTGATCATCTTAGTTCTTAATCTTCTTCTAAAAAGAGCTTTAATAACATTGCACATGAGATTTCCCACCTATTGGGAGCAAGTGGATGAGCCTTGACTTCCTGAAGGAACAGAAGAGAAGAATCCAAACAAAGAACGGCAGGCACATGGTTATTCGAACACGGCCTCTTTCCCCAAGGGGTCTAAGCATTTCTTACAGTAGCTTGGCAGGCATCTTAGAAATCCTTGGCTGACAGAGGTTCAAGAGTGAGACTTCTCTTCCCAGCCTTTGACGGTCTTGAGTTGGATGGAGAATAATAAATAGCTTTGCTTCCTTCCAAGTGGGCAAGCCCTCCTCCTTCGGTTCTATCTCACGGCAAGGCCTAGACAGAGGGTGAAGTCATCCAGAACCAGCCAGTACAAGCAAAGGACTTGAACTCCTGCCCAGCGCTGCTGCTTTTTTCCACGATTGGCTGTAGGAGTCGAACCGAGTCCCTTCGAACTCCCTTTAAGGAGCCAAGTTTCTGGCGAAGCCTGCCTGAAGTCTGCGGAATGGCAGGAAGTGGAGATTAACCCCAAGGAACTTGTGCTATAAAAAGATCTCGGGAGTTAGCTTAAGCCAAAGAAAGCTGCATTTCATGAGCCAGTGTGGGAGGCCACTCCCATCTGTCTTTTTCTCAGAGAGTTTGGGTTTGGGATGGGGTGGCTCCTGTCTCTTTTTTCTCTTTTCTTTTTGGGAGACCCTGCAGGAAATAAGCACGAACGTTTGGTATGGACAAGGTAGCTCTTTACCAATAGTAATTGAGTTTTTAATGATTACGGGCCTCACAGTTTAAGGAGTGGTATCATATTACAGTTAGGGCATGCTGTGTTTTGCTCACGTGCAACTGACAGATTGGATGCCCTGTTGCAGGGGTCTTCAAACCTGGCCCTTTTATGATTGTGGACTTCAATTCCCAGAATCAATTCTCACTCCCAGAATCAGTTCTGGGAGTTGGAAGCCCACAAGTCATAAAAGCGCCAGGTTTGAAGACCCCTGCCCTATTGTGATTTTAACATAGGTTTTATCTGTCATTTATGATTTTATTCTAGAAGTTTTAACCGGATATTCCTTGAGTGTGTTTAACTTGCTGAGCTATTAGATAGGTGGTTACACCTGCCAGGTATCTTAGTCAGTTGGAGTCAGTAAACCACTGGAAAGCATTCTCGCTTGTACGGTGCCGTGTGTTTCCATTGGCCACCCAGTACGGCAAGTATGAAAAGACTCCATTGGCTGAAAGACTCTGCGCCTGTGGCTCAGGAGATGTGGGGACCATTGGACACATACTCCTTCGATGTTCCTTCTATAGAGCTATTCGGAAAAACTGTATCCTCCCCATAATTGATAGGTATTCTGCTCATTCGGAAAGTATTTATCTCCAGTGGCTGCTTAAGGATGAGCAGGCAGTGATCACGATGCAGGTGGCTAGATTCTGTGCAGCAGCATTGGGGATTCGCCAGAAACATAAAAAAATCGTTGTAGATCTTTTTCATAATCTTTTATAATTAATTTTATTATGTGTTTTTATCCAGCATTAGACTATACTCAATGTATTTTTATTGTCAGGTCAGTATGATTCAGTTTTTCTGAAGGTAGCTCATTTTAGTTATAGTGTCTGTAAAACTAGGCAGACCTTGGTCACCCATTGATCACATCATTGTCACACATTGCTCTGCCTTCTTGTGTTGGTTCTGTGTAGTTTTATTTTATTTGAATGTTCAATTTATGCGTTGGCCTTTGGCTGTGATAGTAATAAATTGAATTGAACTTGCTCAGCTCTCTGTCTTTGTGATAAGCATTGATTTGACTTACCAATGATTAGTCTCAAAGGTGCTTTTTTGAAAAGGCAACGTGACTGGTTTTTTTTTTCCTTGAGGAGGAAGAAGAAAACGTTTTGCTTCTCATCCAGGAAGCTTCATCAATTCTGAGGGTGGTGTCAACTGTCCGTACCTATCCTTCCATCTCCCCACTATCAGAACTGATGAAGCTTCTTGGATGAGAAGCAAAATGTTTTCTTCAAGGGAAAAAAAAACCAACAGCCCGGTTGCCTTTTGAAAAAACACCTTTGAGAGAACTGCGACCTGGTCGACTGAGAACGTCCACAGACATTTATCAATGGTTCGATTGAAAAGAGAAATTATATATCCAGAGGTTCTTAAAAAAAAAAGAAGAAGAAGAATCATTGGCTTGTGAATTTCCCACAGGCATTTCCTTGTTCCTGGATGAACAGAAGTGTCAAACACGATCACCTTCTGATCTGATCCAGTAGCTTTTTTTTTTTTTTGATTGACACGTTTGACTCTAGATTTCCGTGAGTTGGGTGTGACCCACGTCAGAGCCACGTGGCAATTTTTGACCCATGGACAAAGCAACGATTAAATAATTAGCTCAGTGGTAATGATATTGAAAGTTTAATTGCCTTGTCATGCAATCTTGGTCTTGCCTTGCCTTGGCCTGGGTGTCACGCAAAAAACATTAGCGCAACCCTTGACCCGAAATGGTTTCATGCCCTTGTTTGGAAGTGTGTGTTCTTTTGCTCAACTGCAACCTCTTCCCCCATTTGCTATCTGCAAGAGCCCTGCGGCTATTATCTGCACAATACTGAAAATGAAATACAGAAGGTTAGATAAATGCTCAAAAGTGCAATTAGGAAGACAGCAATCCCTTCCTTCTTCATTGCGCTGAAATGTATCTTTATTTTTTTTTAATAGGCGATTTCTGTGATGTAAATCAGTGCCAGAATGGAGGGACTTGTCTCAAGAGTCTGGATCAATCTCCTTTCTTCTGCCTCTGCGCAGAAGGCTTTACTGGGCCTACCTGTAATGAAACTGAGAAAGGTGAGTATGATATTCTTAGCCAGATGTTCTCTCTTTCCTAAATGTTCCAGATGTAGCGTGACTAGTCACCGGTCAATTTTTGTCCACTGTACTGCTAAAGTTTGATGGCCGGAGCAGAGAAGACTCCTAGAGCTATGACGGAGAGATCCAGGAGCCATAGATTGCCCTGTGTTATAGAATAGACCAGGGGTCCCCAATCCTGGTCTGTGGACCCTCACCGGTCCACAACATGCCAGCAAGCGGGCTGTACAAACAAGCAAAGCCCCATCCTTGGGATGCAGGCAGTATTCAAAACCATACCCTTTTTGGTCCCTGGTGCCCAAAAGGTTGGGCATCTCTGGAACAGAGCATTTTTGAATCTCCCCCTAAGCCAGAATTCTTGTGAAGGCTGCCTTAATTGAAGGCAGATCAATTCCTCTAAGCTTCCTGTGCTGAAGAGGGCAGCCCAGGAAATCTGAACAGCCCATAGGACGATTTCTTTAGGGATTAAATACAAGCTGCAATCTCTGGGCTCCTTTTCCCCCACTAATGGGCCAAGCCACCAACTTTGGTATATTCCTGCATCCGTTTTGGTTTTCTAATCAGATCTGATGGAGGTTTACAACGTGTCATTTGTCTGGAAATGATAGCCACACCAAAGGCCATTAGAATATGTGAATCATCGTTGCTCTTAAATTTAGGATTCAGCTGCTGTTCATTCTTTCTTCTGAATTAAGAGGCAGGCAAGGGGAAGAGGGCGATGCTGCTGCTTTGGGTTCTTTTAAACACAGGCAGTCCTCAACTTGCAACAGTTCAATTAGTGACCATTACGACCTTTCCAGCCCCCCCATGGTCACATGATCAAGATTCAGACTCATGTTTATGACGGTTGCTATGTCCCGAGGTCACGTGATCTCCTTTTGTGACCATCTGGCAGTCAATGGGGAAGCCAGATTCACTTAACAGCCATGTTGCTAACTAAACAACTGCAGTGATTCCCTTAACAACGGTGGCGAGAAAGGTCGTACAGTGGGGCAAAATTCATTTAAGAAACATCTCACTTAAGAGAGATGGTTCTTGCAGAGGCTGATCGAGTTTCTTTTCTTCCCAATTTTCCTCCTCTCTTCTCCTTTTTTTTAAAAAAATAATATTTTATTAGTTTTCTATATTTACAATTCATAGGTGCTTGGTAAACAACGCGTTGCCCAGGTCTGTTTGTTTGACTTAATACTGTAGGTAAAGGTAAAAGGTTCCCCCGCACATGCGTGCTAGTCGTTTCCGACTCTAGGGGCCGGTGCTCATCTCCGTTTCAAAGCCGAAGAGCCAGCGCTTGTCCAACGACGTCTCCGTGGTCATGTGGCCGGCATAACTAGACGCCAAAGGCGCACGGAACGCTGTTACCTTCCCACCGTAGTGGTCCCTATTTTCCTACTTGCATTTTTACGTGCTTTCGAACTGCTAGGTTGGCAGAAGCTGGGACGAGGAACAGGCGCTCACTCTGCTACGCGGCACTTGGGATTCGACCCGCCAAACTGCCGACCTTCTGATCGACAAGCTCAGCGTCCTAACCCACTGAGCCACCGCATCCCTTGACTTAATAACAACACAGTAAATTCCTAATCTCTGCCCCATTTCTCCAGCCGTTGATAAAATACGTCCCCTATTTGAAAATATTCTGTATCTTCCTTTTTCTTTCATCTTTAGCCCGAGTCTATCCGTTTCTGCACAGCCCAGCGTTTTCTTGACTATCTCTTCTTTAGATGGTGTTACTTCATTTTTTCCGGGGCTGAGCAAATACAATTCTTGCTGCTGTTAATACATGCAACATTATCATATATTCCTCCTTCTGCATCTCTTGCTTTTAGGTCCCTGCCATCCAAATCCGTGCAAGAATCAGGGGGAATGCAGGTTGCTTCCCAATCGGGGTGATGCCTTCAGCGAATACATGTGCATATGTCGTCCTGGGTACAATGGCAAACACTGCCAGTACAGTGAGTATGGTTGTCTTCTGGAAAGAGATCACACAGGCCACACGAGAGCAGCTTCTGCTAGTTTTGAACCAGTCTCCGAGAAGTTCACAAAACCAAGGGCATTCCTACCCAACCCACTCGGGTCCATCCAGAAAATGTCAAACCGTTTGTGTGCCATTTTTGCCACCTACAAGACTCAGCAAGAGCCTCTCCTCTCCTCGTGGCATCGATGATATGTGAAACCTGACAATGAGCCGGTGTTTCGGATTCCCGCGTCCTTCATCTTATCTCCTTGTGTTTCTATTTTGCAGTGAAAGAAAGGGCATTTTGGGATAGGATGCTCCTCCTTTGCGATAGGCCAAGTTAAGAAACAGTCACCATTGGGATTGCAGGAATATCTTTTATGGTAGTAGAATCTTGAACGCAGTCTCAGGTCTCTGTCTCTCTGTCTGCGACCAAACAAAATAAACACCATGTTATTTTTGAGTTCTCACGTGGGATCCGTGGCCTTGGTTGTTTTCTTGCAGACATTTCATTACCCAAACTAGGAAACATCATCAATGCTAGTAGGCAGTGAGGAGGAGGAGGAGGAGGAGGAGGAGGAGAAGGAGAAGAAGAAGAAGAAGAAGAAGAAGAAGAAGAAGAAGAAGAAGAAGAAGAAGAAGAAGAAGAAGAAGAAGAGGAGGAGGAGGAGGAGGAGGAGGAGGAGGAGGAGGAGGAGGAGGAGGAGGAGGAGGAATAATCATCTTTGGTCCTCTTTGAGCTTAGTTTCTTTCTTGCAAACATTTCATTACCCAAACTAGGTAACATCATCAGTGCTAGGCTTTTCTCATGTTGTCTTCTTTTTAGGACTGAGTCATCTTTTCTGAAAGCCATCCCCCACTCCTCATGGTCTCTTTCATCCTTCTCTATTCCCAAGGTCAGGTCCACACTTGTTCATTTAGGGACAGAAGTGTCCCTCAGCCTTGTAAACATTCATGATGGCGGAAACCATGTTCAGTGCAACGTGGTTAACAAAGCTGTAGTGTAATGCAATGCAATGTGTTGTACCCTCAAGAGAAAGGGAGAGGGAGAGAGAGGGAGGGAGGGAGGGAGAGAGAGAGAGAGAGAGAGAGAGAGAGAGAGATTGTTGTGTGACAGACCTGACTTTTGCCTTCTTAACAGCTAGTTATACAACTAACAAAGAATGACCTTGAAGGACCCCCCCACTTTTTTTTCAATCATAAAACATGAAGCTTTAGTTGTCCTCTTGTTATTTCCCAAACCATCAGTTTGGAACAAAAGAGCAGGAACATGAAGTCCAAACTAAACATTTTCTGGATTTTCCAGAAAATAATGAAGACGCAACATGACGTCCTTCTAAATGAATATCGTGTGTGATATGAACCAGTGCTGTGTTTTAAGCCACAGACTGTTAACCTTTTTTTAAAAAAAATAATGGAACGTGTTGGACTGTAGTCCTAAATCTTACTAGGCAGGGCTTGATCTGACTCTCTTGAAAGGTTAAGATTTGGGCGTTAAAGCCGGGAGTGATGGTGCCGCATCTGTTCTTTCCTTTTGCCATAGATGTGAATGAATGCCTTTCTCAGCCCTGCAAGAATGGGGGGACTTGCCTGGATCTGAAGGGCAGCTATGACTGTAAATGCCCCTTGGCCTATGTGGGGAAGACCTGCCAGCTGCGTAAGTCTTTGGTCCACCTGATAGTGAGTTGGAAGAGAGTTAAGAAATGAAGAAGGCTCAGAGCACCATGGCTGGATCTGTCTGCACTGGGAAGACAGGATATTTTTCAGGCAAAGGTCACCTGCATTGGCCCGAGGGCTGCAATTCCTGCCGTCCAAGGAATGCTGAATGCCCATAAGTTTAAAGTTTCCTTGGATCTTAATTCCTGGTGGATTTTGTGGAAATCTCCAGGCAGTTTTCAAGATTGCAATGGATGCTTCCGCTCGGATGATTTTTGATTTTGCAGGCTAGTAGTTCTCACTGTCCTTTCTCCTATCCAAGCACTAAGCAGGTCTGACCCAGCTTGATTTCAGACCTTCACAATCTCCTCTTTGCCTTCCCCACCTCTGTGCTTGTCTCTCTAAACTACTGAACAGCAGTGAGGTCACCCGTATGTCTCTGTCACCTTGTTCTTTCCCTCTGGACCTTACCCATCCAGCTTCAAAGAGGGGGAAAGAGACAAGCAAATGGCTATTGGGAAGAAGAGGTGGGCATACAGAAAGCATTCTGTCTGGTGAACTCTTATTGTTCCGCTGATAGCAATCCTCTTCTGAGCATTTGTTCCTGATGGACCTCAAAGCATCCTGGAGATACCAGCAGGCTTGGGGAAATTTTAAGATTTTGAAAGTAGAACAAAAATATCACAGTGGAAATCTACAGATGGACAGATGTAGCAGCTGGGGATTGAAGAGGATTCCTTCCTTCCTTCCTTCCTTCCTTCCTTCCTTCCTTCCTTCCTTCCTTCCTTCCTTCCTTCCTTCCTTCCTTCCTTCCTTCCTTCCTTCTCCCAGCCATTCAAGGTTGCTTGTTTCCTGCTCCCATTAACAGAGTTAGAGATCTTGAGACAAATCTGGCTGTCCTCCACCCCTCACCAACCCCAATCCCCCCCCCCCCCGCTTCTCAATGTCACTTGTTTCTCACCTTTGAAAATCAACAATCTGCAAGCAATTGTGGAGGGGAAATCTTGTAGCCTCCTTTCCCTGCCCCAAACATTCCCTCTCAGGAACCCTGGGACGGAGGAAATGGAATCATTTGAGAATTTGTATGAGGAAGAAAGTAATTCCACGTGCATCTGGCTATGCCCTAGCTAGCAATTTTGAGGAGAAAAAAAATTCTCTTCCCAATCGGCGTAGCTCCTCATAGATATCATCATGATGATTTTTTTTTAAATTTAAAAAAAACGGATTAGGTAGGTCTTTGGTTAAGATCTGCCTGTTCCTCTTAGCGAACCTTTGTATCCAAAAGCAGAGTGATTGGAAAACCCCCCAGCCCCCCCCCATTTGAACTTAACGGCTCAGTCATAAGGCAAGAGAACTCATACACATTTTCTGCTTTTCCGAACAAATGCAAAAGCTGGCTTTCATCGGCAATCCAGGACGGCGCAAAACAAAACAAGCTGCACAAAAGGGCATTGTGCTTTACTGTTTTTCTTCTTTCCGAAACGCGTTTTTTAAAAAGCATAAAAAGAGCTTTGTCTTTTTTTTTTGCTTTTGTTCAATCCCACCACCGCCCAGTGAGGTAGGCTGTGTTGCATCAGTTAATGGCTAACTTGAGGCTGTCCAACATGGCGTGAAATCTGGGTTAGAAATTTTGAAGGACTTTTTTTTCTAACCACTTTGATTCTCTGGTTATTTATTATTGCTTTTAATTCGGAGGATAACTGGAATCCTCTGTTCACACTTTACAGTCTGTTTCTCCTTACTGAAGGATAGTCTTAATAGCTTGGCTGTAACAGACAGACGTGTGTTTATTCGGATATTTATTTAGGGGCAAAGGAGAGGAGATATTCAAAGGAAAAGGAGCTGGGGCAAGAAAAAACTGCTTATTCCATTAAATCCCAAAGAAATCCATTAGGAAGGAGCTCTCCAACCTTTGATGCTATTTTCAGATGAGGAAAAAAAGGGTTGGCAGGGAGATTTCAGCGAACCTGACTAGAGAATAGCGCTGCCATCAAGAAAAGCCCCAAGAGAAATTAAAAAAAAAATCCTCAAGCAATTTGAGCATGAAGTTGAAAAATGGAAACCCTTTTTGTAAGAGAGACCCAACTGGGGACAGATCTGGAAACAGGTGTGAGGACCTGGGATGCCTTTCTTGCAACAGGGCAGGGAGCCTGGCCTGTTTCAAAACACTTATGTTGATCAGGTGCGTTGCAGACACCATGGAATTATATCAAATGTAGAGAGCCATCTCCCTCCATCTTCTTTCTTTTTCTCTTTATCTTCCTCCCTCCCTTCATCTTCTTTCCTTTCTCTTTCTCTCTCTTTCTTTCTCTCTTTTCCTCGCTTCCTCCCTCCCTAGCTTGTATGCTGTCCATCTCACCAAAAGCGACTTTTGGCAGCTTACAGACATTCCCCCACCCAAAGTTTATTTAACACCTCTGCAGAGTTCAGCTTCCCTCTGAGTCATTTCTTGAACTGCCTGATGTGTGAATGGTGCTTCTTTCATTGCAGCCAGATCCATGTTTCGGAGCCTGAGTTCCCCAAGAGTACGTTGGATGATTCGGTCCTAATTTTATAGGACACTCCGCTGTTTTGTTTTGTTTTTAAATTCTGATTCTTGCGTTCCTCCTTGACCCTTTCATTCCAGCTTTTTCCAATGCTCTTGTTTTCTTCTTTCTCCCTCTCCAAAATTCACCCACCCAGGCTGTAAAGATGAGTTGGGCATGCAGACGGGAGCTATTGCAGACACTCAGCTTACAGCATCATCGGTATACTATGGCTTTCTGGGTCTGCAACGCTGGGGTCCTGAACTTGCTCGCCTCCACAACAGCGGACTTGTGAATGCCTGGACAGCCAGCAGCTATGACCTAAACCCTTGGATTCAGGTATTGGTGCAAGAGGAAGCCTCTGTTCCAAGAGCCAAAAAGGGGAATGGAAACATATGGCCATTAGCAGTGGTGTCACAGTGGTTAGAATGTAGTATTGCAGGCTGACTCTGCCCGCAGTCTGGAGTTCGATCCTGACTGGCTCAAGGTTGACTCAGCCTTCCGAAATCAGCAAAACAAGGACCCAGATTGTTGAGCACAGTATGCTGGCTTTGTAAACTGCTTGGAGAGGGCTGTAAAGCACTCTGAAACGGTATGTTAGGCTTTTAAATGGGACATAATCTTATGCAGAATTGACTTGGGAGGCCGGTGTGTGGTGTAGTGGGTTCACATGGTGTGGTGGGATGGAGGGTTTGTTGTCACTGTGTGTTGGGGGGAGAGAGCACGAGGGGAGGCTCAGCTAATCTCAATGTACACATGTTGTACTTTGACAATAAAGGTTTATTTATTTTATTTATTTATATAAGTCTAAATACTATTGCTATTGCTATTATCTCTGTATGAACTGGCCTCAGAGCCATGTCATGATTATGACACGACACGACAGTGAGATGACACAGTGGATTCTTCACCCAACCTGCAGCCACCCTGGGACATGCAACTATTAGCAGATAGTAGTTGTAGGTTCCAGGTCAGGGATGTCAAACTGCCAGCCCATGGGCCGGATGCATCATGCCAAAACCGTGCCCACCCCAGCTCCGGCAATGGGGGAAAAGTCACGATATGTCGCGACACATCACATGACGTGGCGAATTTGACACCCCTGGTCTAAGTGTGGTTAGATCGCAGCGCCTTGTATCTTTTTAGTTGAACAAGCCTGCTAAGACCGATGAAGTTAAAGAACATCTGGAGAACTACACATGCCTGCTAAGATTAAAGTTCTTTTTATGCTTCCTTTGATACCACAAAAGCTTTCTTTAAAACGTAAACACAGTGTCAGAATTTGCTGCTGGTGATGGAAAGGCAAGGCAAACCTCTCTCTTGCTAAGCTTTCTTATAATCCTGCCTCTTTTTATTTTAGCCAATTTTATTAGTTTCAGAAAGAGAATAAAATACAAAAGGACAGGAAAAGAAGGAAGGGAATCAAGGAGAATAAGAAGTTAGGAAGGACAAGGGGAAAAAAATGGAAAAAAGAAATACAAGGAGAGTGATTTCCGACTTTTTTCAGTACCGATCCAAATATATAATAAAATAACCTCTTAATCTATACTGAAACAAACAAACAAACAACCCACAGTGATAATGTAAAAAGTATGTCAGTTTAACAATCCTACATTTTATTCATAGCGAGACGGGAAACAAAACTCTGTTACATTTTTAAAAACAATAACCAAAAAGCTTGAGTTGGTCTTTGGTTAGATAGAGCTTGGCATGGAAATTCTTACCGAATTTTTCATTTTCTGGTAATAGTTCATGTTACTTTATATTTCTAGATGGCATTGGCTTTCTTTTAAAAACAAACAAACAGATCCTTGCCCTGGGGAGATTACCATTGAACCTTGTCTAATGGAAATTACTGTACTGAGCTAATTAACAAAACAATGCACATATGCAGAACAGACTCAAAGAATAATGTCACTTCAATACAGTCTTAAGTTTTGACACAGGATCAAATACTTGGTTTTGCTGTTTTCATTTGGCTTTTTCCAGGAAATTTGATTCCTTCTGCCTCTTTTAAAGTCCTTCACCGCCCCCCCCCTCTTTTTTTTTATTCCATGCAGATCAATCTGTTGAAAACAATGTTCATCTCTGGGGTTGTTACTCAAGGGGCAAGCCGTGGAGGATTCTCAGAGTTTGTTGAGACCTACAAAATTTCCTACAGTCTAGATGGACAAGTATTTGAATTCTACAAAGATGAGAATCAAACCCGCGAAAAGGTGGGTAAGAGAGAGTGGCTGAAGGCGAAAGAAGGAAAGGAAAACAAAGGAATTATTTCAAACCATGCTTAGGATACGTAAACATTTTGGAACGATCAGAGTTGCTTTATTTACATGTTATCCTTTCAAGAGCATAACGTTGGACGCCAAAGCATTATCAGATGTGCTACAAAGTGGAGACCTTTGGCTTCCTTTAACTCTTGGTTAATTCTTCCCTTAATTCTTGTATCCAGTGAAGCAGAAGCCTAAAGGCTTCTCACACAAAGAGGAATATCTCTTCTTTTCTCTCCTCCCCTCCCCTTCTCTTCCTGTTTCTTTCCTTCCTTCCTTATTTCCTCCCTCCCTCTTCCTGTTTCCTTCCTTCCTTCCATCCTCCCTCTCTCCTGCCCCGTCTCTCCTCCCCTCTCCCCTTCCTCTTCTCTTCCTGTTTCCTCCCTCCCTCCTTCCCTCTGTCTTTCCTCCCCTCCCCTTCTCTTCCTGTTTCTTTCCTTCCTTCCTTATTTCCTCCCTCCCTCTTCCTGTTTCCTCCCTTCCTTCCATCCTCCCTCTCTCCTGCCCCGTCTCTCCTCCCCTCTCCCCTTCCTCTTCTCTTCCTGTTTCCTCCCTCCCTCCTTCCCTCTGTCTCTCCTCCCCTCCCCTTCTCTTCCTGTTTCTTTCCTTCCTTCCTTATTTCCTCCCTCCCTCTTCCTGTTTCCTCCCTTCCTTCCATCCTCCCTCTCTCCTTTCCCGTCTCTCCTCCCCTCTCCCCTTCCTCTTCTCTTCCTGTTTCCTCCCTCCCTCCTTCCCTCTGTCTCTCCTCCCCTCCCCTTCTCTTCCTGTTTCTTTCCTTCCTTCCTTATTTCCTCCCTCCCTCTTCCTGTTTCCTCCCTTCCTTCCATCCTCCCTCTCTCCTTTCCCGTCTCTCCTCCCCTCTCCCCTTCCTCTTCTCTTCCTGTTTCCTCCCTCCCTCCTTCCCTCTGTCTCTCTTCCCCTCCCCGTCTCTTCCTGTTTCTTTCTTTCCTTCCTTATTTCTTCCCTCCCTCTTCCTGTTTCCTCCCTTCCTTTCATCCTCCCTCTCTCCTGCCCCGTCTCTCCTCCCCTCTCCCCTTCCTCTTCTCTTCCTGTTTCCTCCCTCCCTCCCTCCTTCCCTCTGTCTCTCCCCCTCCCCTTCTCTTCCTGTTTCTTTCCTTCCTTCCTTATTTCCGCCCTCCATCTTCCTGTTTCCTTCCTTCCTTCTTTCCTTCCCTCCCTTTCTGTCTCACACGTAGTAAAAAGCTTCCCATCAGGAACATGTATGAAGTTGCATGTGTAAAGGAAGCAGTATGATTTGCATTTAAAAGAGGGGAAAGGTCTTGGCAATTTATCTGAGCAATTGTTGTAAATTATTGTAAGATGTATAGAAATTATTTCTATTTTATGAAATATTATAAATGTACAAGGGGAGAAAATGTTCTGCGATTGTTTTTCTCAAACCCCTGGAAGGGGTTTTTTGGGGGGTGGGTGTGCGCGCGCGCACGTGCACCTTTGAGTCTGTTAATTCCTGGCAACTGCCTGGATAGCAGTAGTCCCTACAGTTTTCTTGGCAAGATTTTGGAAGTGGATCGCCATTGCCTGCATCCTCAGGCTGAGAGAGAAGGAGGGACCGGCCCAAAGTCACCCAGCTGGCTTTGGGTCTAAGGACCTAGAACTCACAGTCTCCTAGTTTCTAGCCCGACACCTTAATCACTACACCAAACTGGCTCTTGTATAGAAAATTATACAGTAGTGGCCAAAATTGCAGAAACCTTTTGGGGAAAGTGTATGTTTTCAAGTTTGATGGCTAATAAAGTAGTACCATAAATTTATATATCAATGGAAAGATAATTTAATCAAGAATGTAATGCAACAAAGTTTGTTCAATGATCTGCACTGTATTCTATGAAAGGTTATAGCTGAATAACCCGAAAAAGGAAGCAAAACTTGCTTAGGTGGATATCAGGTAGCTTTCCTGCATCCGATTGTAGCCAATGAGCACGAGTGTTTAGAGAGCCAATCAGGTGTCATCGTGTTTTGGCAATGAGCCAATCAGATCACAGTAGGATTCGGTTGTTGATGTCATGTATTGAAGCTGAGAGGAGGACATTTGTCAGTGTGTTATGTGATCGCTATCAAGTCGGTTGGGTTTTTTTTGTGTTCTTTCATTTAGTGAGCTCGTAAAACGTAATAAAATCAAAGTAATGGTGCAAAGAGTTGACTGGTCACCCAGAAAGCAATGTAAAATAGTATTATTAAGTGAACAAGGCTACAGTTATAAAGAAATTAGAAGAAAAATGGGTGGAAACTTAACCAAAGGTGGCATTGCTACTGTACACTTTTCCCAAAAGGTTTCCACAGTTTTGGCCACTACTGTATGTTATGAGATATTGTCAACATAAAACGGGGACAAAAGTTTTCCGTGACTTAAAAAAAAAAAAAAGCTTTGGAGCTAGGAGGTATGTGTGGGGGGATGACTTAGGATTTGCATTGCTAGAATTCCATTCCTATAGACTGACTTTTTAGCACCTTGCCCTCCCCTACACTTAATGCTAATTATATTTAATTTTCTCCCGGCTCCAGATGGATTGGTAGTAGCATTCAGTTTATAGCTTGAGGGTATTTGAAGAGCTTCAGTTGGTGTTAAATATTTGGAAATCCAGCAGTTCTGATTTTTTTTTTTTGCAAGCCCTGACAAGTAAGATAATCAGAAGCACATTTCTCTTCAAGCATCGTTGACTTTGTCAGTTCTTCTTGGGCTTTCTTTCTCTCTGCTGCCCCCCCCCACAATTTAAGTTCTTCTCACCTTCTTGGGGGGGGGGCGGGAAAGGCACAAAGCGCCTTTGAGTGAGTTAGTTCCAGTATTAACTTGAGGCATGTGGGGTGTAGCCTCTAAGATCTGAATGCTGACTTGACCTCATTCTAAAAAAAATATATGATTATGTGTTATTCTCCAAGCCTCTGCATTAATGAGCAATCAGAACTGGGGAAGCTGTCATAGGAATTTTTCCAGCGTCTTGTTTACTCAGGACTGAACTTTACTCGATCAACCAAAGTTTGTGGATCTAGTTAAATTAACCAGGCGGTTTGCATCCTTGCTCTCTTACTCAATATTACAAACAAAAGTCTTTTTTTTTCTTTTTCTTGAGCTGAATGCTAAACACTAAAATGATAAAATCCCACATGCTGGAACTGGGTTTAACTAGTTTTATTTTATTTATTAAATGTATATGCCACCCATCTCACTCTCCCACTGGACAGCTTATAAGGCAACAAAAGCATAAATACAAAAAAAAATATAAGAGTTTAATGGGGACTAAAACCAAGAGCATGAATGGTTTTGCTTAGCTGCATACAATTCGACTTGCTCTTCTCCAAAATTTCACAAAATATATTAATTTTTGACGAAAGGGACAAAAGTAGGATGGGACGAGAAGCTTCTGCTCTATATGAATTGAATGTATATAAAATGATATGTCGTATCTTTTCATGTGAAATCTTAACAAATGAATATTGTTTGGCATTGATTAATCTGCCAGTTATAGGAGCCGTGTAGTGGCTTAGAGGTGGACTTCTCGCCTCACAATCAGGCTGTGATTTCGATTCTAGGTAGCAGCGGATATTTCTCTCTCTGGGAACAAAGAGAAAATATCTGTTGTGAACTCTGCATAGGCATCAGGAAGGGCATCCAGCCAGTAAACACTCAGGTCCATTCAGCCATCCTGATGCAAGGGATTACAAGGTCATTAAAAGAAAAATTATCTGTCAGTTACGGTCTTTAGTTTCTCTACATTAATCAGTTGCAAAACGTTATGTTCTTTAGTTCGTCAATTATAAGGATTATTTTTATTTATTTTAGCAGTAATATATAATAGTATCATTGTTGAATTGTATTATCCTACGCATGTAGCTTACCTTAGTACAATGCAATCTTTATTTTGCTCAGTGATCCGTGCACAATAAGATATAAAAGCTTATGAGAACAAATAAATATAGAACAATCGGGGATATTAGTACTTGATGTGTCTTAACTTCTGCCACAGGAAATTTGCCTACGGGGTTGTCATTAGTATTAGAAGGCACATACTTTGTACACCAAAGATTTGTCCATCTAGAACAGGGGTGTCAAACTGCCGGCCTGCAGGCCGGACGCGTCACGAGGAAATTGCGCCCACCCCATTGCCGGCAATGGGGAAAAAGCTCCGATATGTCATGTGACGTCGCGAATTTCACATGTCTCATCTAGAATGCTGTTGCAAGACAAGCAAAATGAATGAGTGCCTTATATTCTTGTAAATGTTATATAGCACAACAGTATGTGAATGATGGTTTTGATTTCTCTTGAATTGGGTGGACAAATTTGTTTACTTAAAGGTATTAATTATCAGTTCAAGAAAATAGGCAGCAAGATGTTATACTGTGTCCAAACAAGTCCTTTTCAACCTAAGGAAAGGGAGAGATGTTAGATATTTGGTGAGTATACAGGTCATCCTGGAATCCAGGTTTTGCCGTTCTATGGGATCCAACCGATCTGTAATTTATATCCTTCATGCTCTGAAGGAATAGGTGGGTGATACTGTAATCCAAAATAAAGAATACTCAGCTGAAAGACCATAGAAAGCTACCTTGGTTTTTATAAGATCACTCCAACTTGATTTAACTTTTCACTGTCAATACAAGGTGTAATTAGAGTCAGGTTGGGGAAAATGTTGAACCATTAGATCACTTGTGGAACCTTTTATGACTTGTGGACACTGGCTGAGGAATTCTGGGAGTTGAAGTCCACAGGTCATAAAAGAGCCAAGTTTGAAGACCCCTGCTTTAGAGAGTCATCAGGCACCAAACCAATATCTCAGCTTGGGGCACCCTACCTCAAGACTGAAGATGGTAATGGATTCCATACACATCTTTTGGAATGGTCAAAATTGCTCCAAAGAACTTAGGTTGCAGCATTTATATTGTGTTTTTATGGCATAGATGCCCATTTCCGAGTTCGTTTTAGCTTTGAAAAGCTAGATGGAGTAGGAGGAACTAGCTCCCCCCTTTGGTGAGAAAAAAAACAGTGCTGTCTAGAAAATGTCATTATGCTGTCCTTCTGAGAATCCTCGTTATCAAAAAGCACTCCTAGATGTTTCAAAATATGGATCTGCTCAATCTTGTTAGACTGTATGATCCAGGTTCTTGGTTTAGCTTTTTTCTTACCCCACTCCCTCATTTTTTTTGATATATTATAATTAACTGCGAGTTAATTATAGAGGGTAATAGCTTCCATGGCTTATTTGAGTCCAATTGGGCTTTGGGAACTTAGATTAGTCTGCATCCAGTGGTGGGATTCAGCCGGTTCTCACCACTTTGGCAGAACCGGTAGCTAATTTTTTGTTACCCAGGCCCAGAATGGACTTTCGGAAGAGGCATCCACGCAGAGAACCGGTTGTTCACATATTTGCATCCCACTGCTGTCTGCAACTATGTAGGTCAACCCGTGTTCCTGTCATGCCTACTCATGAAACTTGACTTAAAAATAGAAGTGGTTCAAGGCAAATTATCCGTGTATCCAAAAAGGGATTTGCATTCTCATATCTGTGACCAAAGCCCCATAATCTAGCCGTTATGCTTTTATTGTATTGTACATATATATGGAAAAGCAGTGTCTCCAGGACTGTGTAGCACTGGAAAGGGGTTCACATTCCTACTCTTAAGATACTCTTCATTTTATATTTTCCTTCCTGCAGATTTTCTCAGGCAATGCAGACAAATATACTGCAGTGACCAACATGTTTAATTCTCCAGTCATCGCCCAGTATTTCCGAATCCACCCAGTGAAGTTCTATCGTGGCTGCACTCTGCGGTTTGAACTGATTGGCTGTGAGATGAATGGTAAATGTTTCCCATTGGTCTAATGAATTTGGGTGGAGGTGCATACTCTTACATGGATAATTGGGCAACAGGCTTCTGGTGCCTTCACATAGATTTCTTTCCCTACAACATTCTTTTTCTGAACTGGGGATGGAGCAAAGGAAAGCAAAAGTGCTGACAGAACCGCAAAGAGGTTCTCTGGAATCAAAAAACTTCATTTTAGAGGTCCTCTACTTTCTAATAGTCCTTGAAAATTAGGCCTGTCATTCTGAGCACTTGGAACAATTTGCCAGCTTGGTGTAATTGAAAATAAAAATAAAAACGGTGCCTGGGTGGTTTAAATTATCCCTCAGGAAAGCCAGAATTTTGCAAGCTGTATGAAAGATGTAGATGAGCTTGGTCAGCCTTTTTGCATAATTCCAGGGCTCTGCTGCAAAATTGGGGAAGGCTAGAATGATGGACTCTTTTAAGTAGATGGTGACATGCTGATGCAAAGAGGGGATGCTGATGGACCATCTTAAGTATTTTCTTTAGGAGGCAAGTCTATATTTGGCATTGCTCATCATTTAAAATGGGTACCTGCAGCTTAAGGATGAGACTTGCCAGCATGGCTGACTTAAACTAGGTCTTCAGCGAACTTGACTTATGGTCCTGGGGATCTTTGTTGCTAACTGTGAGGTCTCCATATTCCAACTTATGGGGGCCTGGACCTCTCTCCCATTAATTGCTTTCAGATGGGCAATCTCTAAGCATCTTAAAGCATCGTAAAGTTGTCTTGGTCCCATCTCTTTGTCCTTAGTAAATTTCTAGTTAGAAAGTAGAGGTATTCAGAAGACTTCATTACAGGTCATTTCGCACGCGAAGCTTTTCTGCTGCTTTGATTGGGAGCAGGCCAGAGTTGGTTATAAGATGGGTGGTTATGTGAATGTTTTAAATGCAAATAAATAAAATGGCTTGAAATGAAACATTTGCATGCCCTTAGTAGAAAGGGGAAAAAAATGAAATTGGCAGGAAAATACAGAAGAATGACAAATGGAAGACGAAACCATCTGTTCTACAAATGGCCGAGTATTGTAAATCTGTCGAGTTGATTTCATTTTTTAAGATTAGCACTAAAATACAGTCCTCTTTGGCGCGCTTTTCCCTAAATCTAGTCACTATTCCTTGCAGTTTTACTTAATGCTACTTTTGTAAATACTTTGCATTTTCTATATATTCATGGAAGTGTGACTTTTTGTCCAAGCATTTTCCCAGTTCCCATCTTTTTTTAAATTGACGAGGCGTGTGGCAACATTTAGAGGGTTGTGCCTTTCAAAGGCTAACTAATCCTAGAGTTTGGAGATGGGCTTGAAAATGCAAAAATTAAATACTTTCCCATTTCCGTGTCACTGACTGTTGATGAAAAACTAGCTAAATGTACAACCTTAATCTGGAGTGTAGAATTCTGGCAGGTTGTTACTGCATAAATGCCAACCAAGAGCCGTGGTGGGGCAGTGGTTAGAAGGCAGTACTGCAGGCTCCTTCTGCTGACTGCCAGCTGCCTGCAGTTCGAGTCCCACCGGCTCAAGGTTGACTCAGCCTTCCATCCTTCCCAGGTCCATAAAATGAGGACCCAGGTTGTTGGGGGCAACAGGCTGACTTTGTAAACCGCTTAGAGAAGGATGTAAAGCACTGTGAAGCGGTATATAAGTCTCAGCGCTCTTGCTCTTGCTATCCTCTATCTGCATCAGTGATCACCAGAATACCCTCTGGATGTCTTTTGTTGCTTTAAAAATTGATCTTCCTCTTGGGGGACTTTTGGGAGAAGTTTCTCCTTGAAGGCACCCCCCCTTGGGAGAGTCTTCTTGCTTCCGAACTCTTGCCTTTCACTACGTCTATAAATCATTGTGTTACAGTGTATTTCAACACGGCAGGTTGCTCTGACCCTCTGGGCATGAAGTCCCATCGCATCTCTGACCAGCAGATCACAGCCTCCAGCGTGTACAAGACCTGGGGCTTCAATAAGATGACTTGGCACCCTTACTTAGCCCGCCTTGATAATACAGGGAAATCCAATGCCTGGGCCGCCCTCACCAATAAGCCAGGCGCGTGGCTTCAGGTATGTCCTTGCCAGAAGGGATCAAAGCTGGTGGAAGAAGAAGAAGAAATGGTTTTAACTGGAATCTGTGGGGTGGGGGTGATAAAGGTGGTCCTTGCTGTGATCATCCAGCTCCCTTGCATAATTTATAATAGAAAAAAGAACACACTTGACTCAACCACTGTTCATTTCATAACCATTCTGTTTACAGCAGCACTGGAAAAAAGTGAGTTACGATTATTTTTCACGTGACTGTGTAGCATCCCCGTGGTCACATGATCAAAATTCAGAGGCTGGGAAACTGACTGGTATTTATGACAGTTGCAGTGTCCCGGGGTCACGTGATCCCCTTTTGTGACTTTCTAATGAGCAAGGTCAACGGGGAAGCTGGATTGACTTAACAACTTAGTAACAACCATCTTACTAACTTAACAACTTGCTAAGCAGCCAGCTGTAAGAACTGGACTACCTGTACTATTTAAAAAATAACAGTGAGGTTATTTTTCCACTTAGAAAAAAAAAGAGCTCGCTAGAAACCAGAATGTTTTACTCGGTCAGTTTGGGATCTGGTCCATTTTTCAATAGCTCTTGCTAAACAAAAGCATTTCTTCAGTCCTCCTCAAAAAAAACCAATGGTGTGTTTCTCTATTTATGAGTAGCTTGTCTCTCATCCTACCAGCTAATAGTATTGCTTTCTTTCTTTCTTTCTTTCTTTCTTTCTTTCTTTCTTTCTTTCTTTCTTTCTTTCTTTCTTTCTTTCTTTCTTCCTTCCTTTCTTTCTTCCTTCCTTCCTTCCTTCCTTCCTTCCTTCCTTCCTTCCTTCCTTTCTTTCTTTCTTTCTTTCTTTCTTTCTTTCTTTCTTTCTTTCTTTCTTTCTTTCTTTCTTTCTTCTTTCTTTCTTTAGATAAATGAATATGTTGGATTCCTACCTTGTGTGCAGAGGCAATGAAGCAAATCTAATGTTTCAGGAAGGAGAGGATTGCAAATGTAGTGAGAAAAACTGGATAAGGATATGCCAGTTTGCTTGAACTGGTATATTTTAACTGAGTCTTAAAATAATGATTTTTGATCTTGGAGGATGAAGAGTGCCATTTACATTTGGCAGTTCCTTGATGGATTTAAAACACTTCCCTTGTCCTTCCAACCTCAAATCTTGGTCCAAACCGATTCTGTTCATTCACAGAATTGTTGAATAAAAGCGGGCCCTTCTCAGCGGGTTTCCAATTATTATTTTGATGTTTTTTCAGGACCTCTTTTCATTTCAAAGAATATTGAGTTTGCAAAGCCTTAAAACCTTAGCACAAAAGGCAAAGAGGGATGGGAGAGAAGCAAAGGATGCAAGCTCCGTCTGTTCAGTTTTTTGTTAGTTTTTAAAGGGCAATATTCCTCCTGATTAAAAAAACAAACAAAAAACCTCTCTCTTGAATGCAGTTTAGGGTGCTAAAGATTTCCTGTTGAGAATAGCTTGTTTGAAGCACAGTAGCTCTTATTCCCTTATACTTTTCCATTGCTCCCATCTCCCTTTATTTGATACATTATGATCATCCTTTTTATTATTATTATTAAATTCAATATATAGAGAGAGCCCAAGTGCCCATAATTCTGGACAGTTTTACTTTTTAGTTGAAAAGTAACTCCTAGTTAGCTTTTTGCTTTTTACACTCTCTCTATATATATTTTAATTTTATACCCTTTATATAATTCTTACATGCAACATGCAAGGTAACATGAGGACCCAGATTGTTGGGGGCAATAAGCTGACTTTGTAATAATGCCGCTTGGGGGGGGCAAAAGCCCTAATAAGCAGGCATATACACAGAATGAAGGCTATTGCTAAGCTTGTAAGCCGCCCTGAGTCTTCGGAGAAGGGCGGGATATAAATGGAATTTAAAAAAAAAAATTACCTATTATATTTTTTATGTTTCTTCATAACAACTGTACTCTATCCAGTGATATTCATTTATGGCTATAAAGAAGACTGATTTGATTTGATCAAGAGAATGGAATAGAATAAAAACTTTTATTGTCCCTTTAAATGTACATTAATCAGCATACATTAAAATGAAATTTTGTTGCAGTCAGCTCTCAAAACAAATACCGTTATGCATAAAGCCACATACACACACTCACACTCACACATGACACAGAGAAACATCACTGTCTAGTTCAAATATATTCATATACATGGCGGAAAAAAGAATCCTGTGAATTTATAAGAGGGATGGCATAAGGAACAAAGCTGTTACAGTATCTAGTAGTTCTGCTATAAATATTTCAAAACCTCCTTCCAGAGGGGAGCTTTTACTTCCACCAGGGCAAAGATTGTGTTTTCTTTCTGCAGATTGATCTTCTGAGAGTGAAAAAAGTGACTGGGATCATAACACAGGGAGCACGAGATTTTGGGCACATTCAGTACGTAGCAGCCTACAAAGTGGCCTACAGCAATGATGGGAAATCCTGGACTGTCTACCACGACAATAAGACAAACAGCATCAAGGTAGAATTGGGCAAAAAAGTGTTGTAGGATTGAGAGTCAATGCCGGGTCTGTCTTGGACTAAAAACCATTAGCATCCTGGAGTTGGGTCTTTTCAGAATAATTGTGGGGTAATGTTATGCGAAGAAGCTTCTTGGATGAGATGCGAAACGTCTTCAAGGAAAAACAAAGCCCACTTGCCTTTTGAAAAAGCACCTTTGGGACAACCTTGACCTGGATGACTGAGAATCTCCATAGTTATCTCCAAGGCTGTGTTGTTCCCTTATTGTCACACCAGGGGGCAGCACGTCATCTAAAAATAGCTAAACAGGGTCAGATCTGCTTAGCATTAGGAAAGTAGACTATCAGGAAATCCAAGGACTGTACACTAGATGGGGGAGTTTTAAAAACATTCTGAAAGAAGCCCATAACAAATTATTTCTACAATGTTCCCAAGAAAGCAACAGAGTCATTTGGAGTTAAATATAATTTGAAGACACTTGACTTTTATTAACATTTCCTTTAAAAAAAAAACTGGTGCCAGCCTCTTTATTTGTCTGTGGTTTCCCTTGCTAAAAATATCTGGAGTCTGTCTATGAATATATATGAGGCATCAAAAGAACAAGTAAAATGCAGCAGAAATGTGTTCCGAGCTTGGGTTTTTGTTTTTGTTTTTTAAATTTTCCCAGACGAATTTAAGTTAGTTATCTCAATCCGCCTGTGCAGGTCCTCAACTTATGACCACAATTATTACTTATTATTTTACTTATTAAATTGGTCTGCAAGGTCTCTCTCTCCCCAAATTTCTGTTGCTAAGCAAGACAGTTAAATTAAGTAAGCTTCGCTTTTTTTTCTTGCCGACGTTGTTGAGTGATCTTTGCTAACTTCTTAAAAATTAACCTCTTCTTCTCTCCTCCTTCCCTTCTCCACGTAGATATTCCAAGGCAACCACGACAACAATTCCCACAAGAAGAACATGTTTGATGTGCCGTTTCACGCCCGCTTTGTCCGCATCTTACCTGAGGCTTGGCACAACCGCATCACATTGCGAGTGGAACTTCTGGGATGTGACGAGTAGATGGTTGAGCCAAGGAGGGATGGTGTCAAGAATTGGACTGCTCCACATCTCCCCAAGGATGCTTTTCCCCCTCCCCGCCCCCACCCCAAGAGATCCTGTGAGGCTTGCAGTTCCAGCATCATCTCCTCCATCTTTTATTTTTGCACCGTTTGTAAGAATGCCTCATCTTTCCCAGGTTGGGCGTTGCCAAACTTTTAGAGATGGTTTACCAGAAGAAATCAGAAAGAAGGAACTTTCAGTATGTCCCACCTGGTCCTTTTCTGCTCCCCTCTTGCTTTCTCAAATTATAGGGCTGGCTTTTTGAGGCGTGGCTGCCCGGTCTGTATGAGGCTTCCACAGTGAGGCTTCCACAGTGGGTTCCCAACTCTGCACTTTAAGGACCTTTTTTCTGTGGCAGGGCTTTCTGTTTTTAAGGTCCTGCCAAGTTTGGGGTTCTCCTGGAGCACGATCATACACTGTAGATTTAAGTGGGCTTAGCAGTCATTTGTCCTCTCTAAGGCCCCCTCAAAACTATAATTCGGGGCAACTTTGAGCTCTCTAGCCGAGATCCTCCCTTCCTCTAGAAATTACAGTCTCCAGGATTCTGTTTTTAGACAGCTGATGGGCATTTTATGGACAAAGGAACAAGTAGTTTTGCCACCTCACTTTTGAAAATTAAACAGATGCACCCAGTTTTATATATACAGTATTTTTTCCCCCCTACTCCAGTTGCTGAAGGAGAGTTAAGTCGTCTTTGCCAATCCTGCCTGAGGAACACACGCAGCACAATTTTCTCAGCTCCAGCCAATTCCCACCTGCGTTTATATTTAACTTTGCCACCACGAGGGCTGGAAACTTTTTTATTTTTTAGCCACGAGAATGAAATTCTTCACTCACACGCCTCCTGCTGTTTTGTCTTCTTTAGCTTCCCGCTCAGACTCTTCCGAAGCCGCTCGACCTCTTCGTTCCCCCAAGTACGCACGCCTTTGCGGACGGAAAGAACCGAAGTGTTTTTCTTCCTCCCCGCTACCCTTGTGCCACAGCTGCCATTGAGAATTCTACACCCTCATGTCAACCTCATGCTTGGCAGAGACACTAAAAAGAAAAAAGAATTTTCTGGAGGGGAAGAAAAACATTTTTTAAAAAAAACAAAAATGCAAATAAACGTGGGCCGTTCTTTTGGCAGGGCTGAGGGAGGGGTGGGTTGGGACATATGTCTTTCTGTAGTCGGTGGCTGGCTTTGGGGTAGAGTGGGGAAGAGCTGAGGATGTGCATTCTGGAAGTAATTAACCCAGAGCAAAGAAATCCAAAGTTGTAAGCAATTCTGATGACGGCTGTGACTTCGCGACGGGGATGCAGTGTTAAAAGAAGGACGGGCAATATTAAAACAAGAACTCCGCTTTCTAATGTCTCTTTCCATGTACGGAACTCAGAGAGAACTTAAAAAGAGCTTTTTTTAAAAAAAAAGAGAGAGAGAGAGAGAAAGAACCAGTGGATGGGAGGGCGAGGGAGCTGGGGTGGAACAAATGAAAAGGTATCTTTCCTAGACGGGTTACTTTGGGGAGACTCAGAGAAACCCTTTGAAGCTTTTGTCCAAGTGGATATCTCTAGAAGTCCAAACTAAGTGATGGACAGCCCCAGCCCCTTTTGGGGTCCTGTCAGGCTAAGCCTGGAGAAAACTGACCGCCTGGTTTCTCCCCATATTGAGGCAAGAAGCAGATGGACATGGCTACTTCACCAGTTTGGCACATCCACGTTTGCAAAGCTCAGCTTTGCGAAAGTTGGGTGGCATATAGTGATGATGATGATAACCATTCAATCGCATCCGACTCTTGGTGACATGACGGGCCAGGTCTTGCCACATCTTCTGATCTTGCAGTATTTCTACGAGTTTTTCTATCCTCTTATCACCTTAGATGGGCTGATATTCCATTTAATCCTGCAATCATACCTTTAGCGCCATCAAACAACACCTGCCTATCCCAGATCCTTGGGAAGGACTCGATAGGTGAATAATCCAGTCTAAACATCTGGCGGACTGTGCAATCAACCGCCAGCATACAAACCTGTGTGAACAACAATAAAACTCAAACTTTCCCCTAATTCAGCCCTGGCCATAGGTGTGGTGCAGCCTCTCTTGATGACTTTTGACTTTTTCCAAAAACTCTGATGTGTGTTTCTTGGTCATCAGAAGGTTTCCTGCCATTGGTGTAACTGGATGTCAGGGAGCCTTAAAGCAAGGATTCTCCTGAAATTTGACAGTGGAAAATAGCTAAAAGTTTCTTGATTTGCCATATGGAGCTGATTCTGAAGACTGAAACTGGCTCAAAGTGGATTTCGCTGTTGCTTTCTCTCTCTCTTTTTTTGCTTTTGCTGAACTCTTGTTAAGCAGTGAATGAGGAAAAGGAATTGTGAGTTTTCATTAGGCTCTCAAACATGGATCTTAGGATGTCAGGATCAGACTGTAAGTCCCAAATTTGATGAGCTGCTGGATGAAGATACTTCAAGTTTAAGGGCCATGCCACTTGTGTAAGAATGTGAACACTATTTTCTGAGGACTGTTTCAATTTATTGAAAGGAAGAGACTTCAGGGGAGTAAGTTAGAGGAGGGATGAAGCTGGAGACCGTTGGGCTCTTGGCAATGGGCATGTATTTATAACGCATCCTGGCATTGTATGATAGCTATTTGTGACTTTCCCATCCAGTTTCTGACAAGCAAGCTCAGTGAAGGAAGCCAGATTTGCTGAACAACCATGTGGTTCACTTAAGAACTGCGGCAATTTGCTTAACAACCATGGTAAAGGTTGTCAAATTGGAGGACCAATTGAATCCTTGGGCATCTTTCCTGTTGTTGAGGTGCGGTTGTGTCACATGTCTACACATTCTGATCTGATTGCTTTCTGAGCCCACCTTGACCATCCATCCACCCAGTGCTTTTAAGCTGCTTCCATTGTACCCTTTAAGCAGTGAACAATATTATTGAATCATTTCATGAAAACCAAATCAATAAAACCACATCAAACGCTATCGATAAAAACATTGGCATAACCCAACCATTATCACATCCCATGTTTATGCTAAAGGTGTCTCCAGTATGACTACTCACTCTTGTATCCCTGTGCGGACTTTATATACCACTTCACAACCATCTGTGAGCGATTTACAGAGTCAGCATCTTGCCCCCCACAATCTGGGTCATCATTTTACCAACCTCAGAAAGATGGAAGACTGAGTCAACCTTGAGCCAGTCGGGATCGAACTGCTGGCAGTCGGCAGAATTAGCCCGCCATACTGGGTTCTAACCACTGCACCACCAGGGCTCTATTAAAGCACAATATGGTCAATATCTTGGTGTGCAACATGTTATGAGAATAAAAAACATCAAGAGGGTCGTGCCTTCGATGGAGGCATTTAAGCAGGACTTGACCAGCCATTGATCCCATATAGCTAAGATTCTTCTGTTGAGCAGGTGTGAACCTCAATGCTCCAAAGTCAATAATTCCCTTGAGTATGGCAGCAAAAGGCAGCAGACCTTGTCCTCTTCCCCACACAACGAAGTCGCAAAGACACACCAGGAGATTCTGACCATTTATTGTAGGGCAATTCTCTTTTTTCCCCCTATATTCATTTTTTTTCACTGGGACAATTGAACCCTTGAGTCTTCAAAGCAACCAAGACAGTATGCAACACAAAAATGTACAAGGAGTAGCAAAGAGTGGGTCAGATGTAGTTCAAGAGTAAGAATTGATTGAATTGTCCTTGGCTGGGGGATATAGAAAGTGTAAGAGTACAGCAGAAGCATCTTCTTCAGAATTATCTCCAGGGGTTTTGGGATGGTGCAGGGTGGAAGCGAGGCAGTCTGGCTGTGCTGAAAGATGCCGAGGATAGATATTTTTGCAGTGGAGGAACCCTGTAGCAAGTTAAGCACTGATAGGTACTCAGAGGGAATAGCAAATTGTTTTATTTCAAGAACAATCCGAACAAAATCATGGTTGACAAGACTTTAGAAGAGTGCTATGGGAACCAATAAGCTCCACCCAGCTATCTCTATTAATCCCCTTTTACTTTCCCAGTGGTCAAAGTATTGAATTTCCCCAACTCCCCCTTCTGTTTATCTTTAGTATTCTTTTTCCTAAGCAAGGGCTTGTCTTCTTTCCAAATGTAACCTAATAACATCACTGAAAAATCCTTTTCTGGCATCTCTGCCCGATGCACTGCAGATCTCCAGAGAATTAAACCCTTCGCTGAAGACAATTCAGGGCTTAAAAATTGCAGAGTGCTTTGATCTGGACCTGAAAAATCCTCGGAAACCAAAGCATCTCCTAGCTGAGTCTATACAGTGCCCTTCAGGCAAATCCAAGGGACCATATTGTGACTCGACATGTTATCTGAATCGAGCCTTTGGGATGTTGTAAACCATGGCTAATAGTTGACCAAGTTGTGTGCCACGTAAACCATGGTTTGGCTGATGTGTACACT